>NC_044917.1:26353668-26401168 GCF_003576645.1 Ipomoea triloba
AAATACTAATACTTGGTTTTATTTTATTGGTTGAAACAGATAGAAAAATGTGATGAAGTTAGTCAAGGCACATTTCAACCGAACAGATATGATGACATACTGACATCGGCTCTTGGTACATCAGAGGAAAAACGTGGCCATGGTACTGTGAGAGGAATTGGTTCATACTCGAGTATCAGACAAGTTTTTGGTAAACCAGAGTAGAAACAGCACACATCGGGTGGAGTAGTTACGCCTACTCCTGAGGTAAAGAAGTTGTTGGAACAGTGTAGGCAAGCTACATTGTTAAAGGTGCAACCCAAGATTGACATGCTCACTCAGCAACTCAATATATTGATGAAGAACATGTCAACCTCAAGCCAATGTCCACAAGGAGTTTCAGCTGACACTCCTCAAAGTGTTTTTTGCGCCTTGTGATATACCCAAACTTGTGAAAAGCGCGCGCTTTTGCGCTTAAAGCGCAAAAGCAACGCAATCCCTGGCTGAGGGCCTCAAATTAGCAAAGCGCACAAATATGAGAAAGCGTGCGCCTTGGTGCGCTTTTTGGATAAAGCGCAGAAGCGATAAAGCCCAAAAAAGCATACTTTTTCATATGTAGGCAGTCAACGGTCATAAGTTATTAAAAAAAAAAAAAACCAACTAAACCTAATAACCTGGTCGGGTCGCAAGTAGTAGACGCAAAACCAAAGTCGCAAACATCGCAGCTCCGTCTCCGCCTTCCTCGCTGTGGACCGCCGACCGCCTCGCCACCGCCGCCTCCTCCTTCCTCGCTACGGTTCGCTGCTGCCTCGCTGGTATATCACCGCTGCTATGCTTTATTTTTTTTTTCTTTTCTTGTTTTAGGTGATTCGGACATTTGGTGAAGAGTGAAGTCTGGTTATTGGTATATTTATAAATTTATAATAATATAATTAGGAATTAGGATGATTGTTGGTTGTCTTGAATGGTTAGAACTCTTGTTGGAGTTGGAATGTTGGATTGCAATTATTTTGTATTTTTAGTTTTTTGCTCTTTCTGCCACAGTGCCACGCCCACACTGCCCACTGCTAGTCTACTACTAAATCAGTAAATTGAGTTTAAAAATTTTAATGAACAAATTTTAATTGAATTATTGAAAATTAAAATCTTAAAACTTAAATAGTTAAATTACAATTTACACTTGAATAAATTGTAACTAAAAATTAAAATCTTAAATTACAATTTACACTTGAATACTTGAATAACTTGATTATTTGGGACTTGAGTACTTTATTCTTGAATATTTAAAAGTCTTGAATACTTTGTAATTTTGTAGGTGAAAATTATTATTTATAATAATGTCTAACCCAAGATATCAAGATCCGGGATGGGAACATGGTACGCCGGTTTTGGATAAGGGCACAACGCATGTTCGTTGTAAGTATTGTAAAAAAATAACGAAGGGTGGTATTTACCAGCATAAATTGCATCTTGTGGGAGGAAGTAGACATGCTACGGCATGTACAAAATGTCCCCAAGTTGTTAGAGATGCAATGAGGGAATTCATGCAAACTAAGAAGCAAAGAAAGGATGAAGTGTCTTCAACGGGTGCTTCTCCTAACTTCAATGAAAATTATGATGATGAAGATATGGATTTCCCAGAAGAAAATGCAAATCAAACAATGGGAGGTAGTATGGGATCTTCTAACAAATCAATTAAAGGTCCTATGGATTTGTATTTTAATTCAAAGGAGCACCAAAAATTGAAAAGGTCAAAAGGCGGTGAAACCGTAACGTTAGAGGCATGCAAGAAGGAGTTAAGGGAGAGAGCTATGGTGCAATTTTCACGGTGGATGTATGAGGCCGGACTACCATTTAATTGTGTTCAATACACCAAAAGCTTGCAAGGCTTTATTGAGTGTGTTGCACAACATGGGCTAGGAATGAAGCCGCCTTCCTATCATGAAGTTAGAGTGCCATATCTTAAGAAGGAGGTTGAGCATGTTAAGGAGTTGTTCAAGGCACACGAGGAGACGTGCAATGCATATGGTTGTTCTTTGATGATGGACAAGTGGACAGATAGGAGAGGTCGTTCGTTTATTAATATCCTAGTTAATTGTTCACTTGGATCTTATTTTCTCGAGTCGGTAGATGTTAGCAAGGACATGGTGGATGCTAACAAAATGCTAGAGCTATTTGAAACTTTTGTCAATCAAGTGGGGAAGGATAAAGTTGTGCAAGTCATATCTGACAATGCTTCAGAGAATGTGAGAGCTGGTATGTTTAAAAAATTTGTTCTTTTATCCTTTGTATTAATACTTTAAGATTTTTAAATGTTTAAATTTTTAACTATTAATTAGTGACATCATTTAGGCAAGGATTTAATGGAGGTGTACCCGAATTTGTATTGGACGCCATGCGCTGCTCATTGCATCAATTTGATGTTTAAAGACATCTTTGAGATTCGTCATTTTTCAATGGCGTACAAACGCGCTTTGAAGTTGTCGGTGTACATCCATTCGAAGACAAAGCTGTTGAATTGGTTGAGAAAGTACACTGGGAAGCGTGATTTGGTCAAGTTTGCTAAGACTCGATTTGCTACAGCATTCTTGACCTTCAAGAGGCTTCACGAGCAGAAGAGGCAGGAAAAGAAGAGGCAGGAAAAGAGTGCTCTAGAATTGTTCAAATGCCAAACTTTTGGAATACAATTCTAGAGGCACTTAAAATAGGCGGTCCATTGATTAGTACACTTCGGTTAGTTGATGGAGATGTTAAGCCATCAATGGGCTATATTTATCCTGCAATGGAGATCACAAAGCAAGCAATTGAAAAGGCTTTCAACAACAACTCAAACAAGTACAAGAAGGTATTTGAAATCATAGACAGAAGGTGGAGTTCCCAACTTCGCCAACCATTGCATGCAGCTGCTTACTACTTGAATCCAGATTACTTCCGGTATAGGAGTGAGCCACCGATTTCTCCATCAGTTAACTCGGCAGAAGTTATTGCTGGCTTTTATGAGTGTTTGGAGAGGTTGGTTCCAGATCAAGATCTGCATGAGAAAATTACCGAGGAAGTGACTGCGTGGGAAGTTGGGACTGGCTTATTTGGCATGGCAGTTGCTAAGAAGCAACGTGGTTCTAAAGCTCCAGGTTCTTACTTCTTAGACAATTTAGCTTACAATTTCTTTCTAATCAAAAGCAAAATGCAAACTTTGAATAATTTTCAAATTTTATAGTTGATTGGTGGACTTCTTTTGGGGGCTCAACTCCCCATTTGAAAGAATTTGCGATTAAGATTCTTAGTCTCACGACTAGTGCATCGGGATGTGAACGGAATTGGAGTGTGTTTGAGCATGTAAGTTAGTCAATTTATTATTTTAAGTTATTAATTACCAATTATAACAAATTTAAGCACTAACTCATTTTAAATATTTCAGTTGCATTCGAAAAGGAGGAGTCGCCTTGAACACATGCGCCTTAATGATTTGGTATTCATCAAGTATAATAGGGCATTGAGGCGACGATGGGAAATGAGGGATACCATTGATCCAATTAGTTTGGATCAAATTGATTTTGCTAATGAATGGTTGACAAGTGTCTCGGAGGATGCTAATGATGAGTTCGTGTTTGAAGATGGGGATGGATTGACTTGGGGTGAAATTGCCAAATTTTCGGGTGCAAATGAAACTCCTTATTCTCTTAGGCATGCTTCAAAAGGAAAGGAGAAGGTTGGGAGTTCATCAAGGTCTAAGGGAAAGGAAAAGGTTTCTGAGTATAGACTAGTGGATGAAGATGATGAGGAAGATGAAGAAGGATTTGAGGATGATGGAATTATCAAATTTGACAATTTGGATTTGTGTGATGAAGAAGATGACTTTGATATGGAGGATTGAATGACTTTGAGGGATTGAATGAATGAATGAATGATTGACAATATGTTATATTTTGATGACAAAATGGCTTAAGTGACCTTATTTGGATGACTAAAGTTTGTTTTATTATGAATTATGACTATAGTTGTTCTTATTTAATGTTATTTTGCATTACAATTTGACTATTTGGAGTTTTTGATTATATAACATATATATATACATATATTTTAAAGCGGCGCTTTTCATGAAAAAGCGGTGCTTCGCTTTGCGCTTTTGCTTTAAAGCAAAGCCCGGGCTCGTCGCTTTCGTGCGCTTTTTCGCTTTAAAAAGTTTGGATATACCTCCGACCTGAAACAGCTGTCATTCGGTTGATGTATATCCAGTAACCACAATTAAGGTAATATTAAAAATTATTTCAATTTCAAACTATTATTTTCTTTTAAATTTAAACCTAACATATATATATTTTATATTTTTAACAATAGAGCAAAAAAAAGTGTTACCTTGCACAATGTGGTCTCGATGGCAAGATGTTTGTGGTTGCACAGGGTACGGCTTACCCAACTACAGCTAAGACCACAATAGTGCATAATCAGCCGGTGTTACCTAACCATGTCAAAGTCATGGTAGATGAAGTGGTTATTGGTGCAGAGGATTGTCCTCTCCCCGTGCCAGTGTTGCAGTATAAGACTTTGAATGATGTTGTTGGTACTTACACACAATGGCCTATTCATTTAGTTCTGTTGGACGAGGTATGCATTCTTATATTAGTTATTAATTCAGTTAAATATTAGTATAATTACAATTTTATGCATTCAATTGATATGTTTTAAATATTAGTATAATTACAATTTTATATTGGTAGGCAAATGTCAAAATAAGGTCACCAAGACAAAATAAGCCCATAAAAGACCCAAGTGTTGATCTATCTACTGCTGCTACTCGTAGACTTGGCCAAATTGTAGGTGAAAATGTGTTTATGCTTTTGGGGAAAAACTGCAAGCGGCTAGTCAAGACCTTGACATCATTTCCTGGTGACAAGGAATACCTTGATGTGGATTTGGACCCGACAGTCTTCCATCATGGAAATGTCAATGGTGTTTTTGTGATGTTAGAGGACATCAAGGATTTGCTAACAATGAATTGGTTAGATGTCTCGGTTATACAAGTGTTTATGATGTAAGTTTTAAATTATTCATTTGTTTTATATACATTTGTTATTTATGCTTATTGAAATTGGTTGATTTGTTATTTTTCAGGTTTTTGAATAGTCTGTGTAAGCAGTATGGAGTAGCATCGATTGGGTTTGCATGTCCAACACAAATTTCAGCGGATATGGTCAACAAAAATCCTGAAACTATTACATCATATTTGATTCATGTTATGGACACACATAAGGATCAACAATTCATATTGGCACCGTATCATCAAGAGTAAGTCGTTTATTATACTATTTTCTATATCTCAATAACTTTATTTGAAGTGTTTTATAATATATTTGTAAATGTAGGAATCATTGGTTGTTGATCGTGATTTGCATCAACTTAAAAACGGTGTATGTATTTGATCCTTTGAAATGTGGGCGCACTCTTGAAGTCAAACCTAGTATGAATATGTAAGTAAAAATTTTATTATTAATATATGTATATCAAATGTTATTATGTTATTTATATATTGATATAAGTGTTTATTATATTATTAAAATATAGGGCATTTCGATCCGTTCCAACAAATGGACGGGGTGTTAGAAGTATGACTTGGAAGGAATGCAAGGTATAAAGTTAAAATTAAAGTTTTAGTATATATATATATGATACTAACCTTAGTGTTTTCTTATGGTTTTAAGTGATATGCTATATATTAACATGAAGTAATATATATCTATATTTTGTAGTGTCCACAACAACCCGGAGGTTTTGAATGTGGATACTACACAATGCGATTCATGTGTGATATCGTTACCAAGTGTTCAATGCTTGATCGTTTAGATACGGTAAGAAATTTAAATAGAGCTATATATATATATATATATATATATATATATATATATATATATAGTTAAACTATAATTTATAAATTAATATGTTGACTAATAACCCTAATTAATTTGTTTTGTAGGCATTGGAAGATACCACATACTCAATGAATGAAATAGAAGAAGTTCGAGAGTTGTGGGCAAAATATTTTCTAGAAGAGTGCGTTTAGACTTTATTTCGTTTTATAAACATGATTATCTCTATTGTTATATTGTGATGCATGTTGTTTTTTATTATTAATTGTGAAAGATATTGTGAATTGTGGTGATGTTTCAATGTGTTGGTGGATGGTAATTTTGTGTTGGTTTTAAATAGTATATGTTGGTTTAAAATTAAATATGTATGTGTTTGAAAATTGTTATTTATGTTGGTTATTAATTTGACATTAGTCATGTATGTATTAGTTTGAAAATATATATTTGTGAATAGAAAATAGATATAGGTTTATAAATTTTGATGTTGAGTTGGATGATTTGGAAAATTCTGAGCAGGTTTTAAATAAAAAAAATTGGATTATTTGTAATTTAAATTGAAAATTAAAAAAAAAAAAAGGTTTACACGGCACCTGCACTTGCAGGTGCCGCGTAAAGTATTGAATAAATAAATAAATAAAAGCTTTCCGCGGCACCTGTATCGGAACAGGTGCCGCGGAAACTATTTATTTATTATTATTTTATTACTTTCCGCGGCACCTGCTCCACTACAGGTGCCGCGAAAAGTATTTATTTAAAAAAAAAGAAAATTAAATTCTTTCCGCGGCACCCGTAACGGGTGCCGCGGAAAGACTTACCTTTTAGCGTCACTGCTATAGGCTACACCGTTAGAGGTGTAGCGAAAACACTTTTACAGGTGTAGCCTATGACCTTTTTTGTACTAGTGATTTTGCACATGTTTATTTTGAAGTTCATATTTTTTGGAATTAGTATGGATGAGTGTAGTACTTGATTTTGCGTGTGCATGTGTGTGTGTCTCTCTGTGTGTGTGTGTGTGTATTTTTCTTGATTTGATACTAATCTTGGAGTACCCACTGTTGGCTTTTCATCACAATGCATACAGTTAAATAGTTTGTCACATTGTGCATAAACATTTTTAAACAATGATTACATTCTATATACCAATTATTTTTGTTGTCAAGATCAATGCTGATTTTGTCAATTCAAATAGGTTATTTGTAGAAAATGAAGTGAATTGTAAATTTACATTAGTTTTAATATATTTAAAGAATGCACAATAAGTATTTTACATACAAGACAACGGTAGCTATTTTTCAATTTTTTTTTTCTGAAGTTGAAAGATTGATTTCAACAATTTTGTAGTCTCAACATTTTTCAATGCATCAAGTGTGTCACAATGTTCTATTACCCTACATTAACATTTTTAATAATGAGTTTTTGAATGTCTTCTTTGTCAACAAATCCTACCTAAATAGTTAATATGAATGGCTTCAAACTTTTTTTTTTAATTTTTCCCATGTTATTAACATAATACTTGGTAAATAAATATGTAACATTATTTTTTAGTATAACTTTAATATTTAATTACAAGATAGTGTAAAAAAAAACAATGAACAATACATTGAATATAATTAATTAATTAATTTCAGGGTAATGAATCTTTGTATTGTAGAAAATATAAATAATATAACTGATGAAATTATATCTCTTTTAAATTTTTTGATAATGAATATTGTTTTTTGAATAAAGACATTGTAAACATCGAATTATAAATTAAAGAAATGCATATACAATTTTTTTTGTAACTACTAATTTATTTAATTTAATAAGAGTAATAGAGTATGGTATTTACTTTTGAATAATATACTCTAACATATTTGTAGTCTATGTTCAATAATTTACCAACTTTGATTGGGATGAAGTTCGAGCCTAAGACCTTACTTATTGAAATTAATGAGCAAGTTAAAAGTTAATGGAAAAGATAATATTTAACGGAAAAGTTAACGGATAATCATATAATTAAGGATAAATTAGAAAATCTCAAGAAAAAATATAAATCTAAACAATCTGAAACATTTATTTAATTTAATAATTTAACCTTCATTTTTTCTACCCATTATAGGCCTAACTTTCTTTGGCTCTTATTAATATACTAGTTTTATACGCGCATTGCGCGAATGAGTTAATGCCAAATGTTTATATTTAAATAAATATTTGAAAGTATATCAATGCAAGATTATATAGGAGAAGTTTATACATGGGTAATTGAATGTCGAATTTTTTTATTTAAATATCTAACTCAAAGTATATGAATCCAAGATAATATAGAAAATTCATTATAATTATTACTAAAATAAATGTTTGCAACCTTATAAAATCGATAGTCTAAATATTTGGTCTAAAAATGATAGTCTAAATAAATACTACTTTTAGTTTGAATTTTTCTAAGTGTTCTTAATTCTCTTTTGAGTAACATTGTCATTGTCTTCATCTTTACTATTTATTCTCTTCCTTTTTGTTGGTAGTGTGTTATTTGCAATTCGGTTATTGTTGGTAGCATAGATGCCAACGTCATGCAATGGGATTATGATATAGGAGCTATGGACTTTCCTTTAGGTGTTATGCTTGGGGTTCATTTGGTTCAACTATTATTGTTGAATGAGTTATTGTGGATAAAGAAATCTATAGTTTAAGAAAAAAGATTAAATAAATTAATAAAAATTTGAAATTTTAAAATATTATGTATTCCAAAGTTATTAAAAGGTAGTTTTTCGCTTCAATTTGCTGGGTAATGAGTTATTTGAGTACTTTCATTGTCAACAAATCCCCCAAGTAGTTAATATGATTGGTTTCAAACTATTTTTTTTCATGGTATTAAAGAAATACATATGTATCATTTTTTGGTGTAACTACTAATTTATTTAATTCAATAAGAGTAAAATAGAGTGATTCCGCTTCAATTTGTTGCGCTATTTGAGTACTCTCTTTGTCAACCAATCCCCAAGTAGTTAATATAATTAGCTTCAAATTATTTAAATTTTTTTTCATAGTATTAATAAAATACTTGGTAAATAAATATATAACATTATTTTGTACTATAACTTTGATATTTAATTACAAGATATTGTAAAAATAAGATAATGGACAATGTAATGAATATCAATTGATAAATTTGAATGTAAAGAATCTTTGCATGAGAGAAAATAAAGACAATATAACTAATGAAATTATTTCTCGTATTTAATTTAATTTTTTGATAATGAATAATTTTTTCAAATAAATGTATTGTAGACACATAATTCTAAATTAAAGAAATACATATGTATCATTTTTTGTTGTAGCTACTAATTTATTTAATTTAATAAGAGTAAAATAGAGTGAGAAACTTAATTATGTCAAATTTGATTGAGATGAAGTTCGAACTTAAGACCTTTCTTATATAAATTAATGGGTAAGTTAAGAGTTAACGAAATATTAACGGAGAAGAGAATATTTAACGGAAAACTTAACGAATAATCATAAAAATAAGGTTAAATTAGGTAATCTCTATTAATAATATTAATCTGAATTATCTTAACCATCTATTTGATTAAATAAATTGACCGCCATTTTTTCTACCCATTTTAGACCTAATTCTCTTTGGATCTTATTATAAATTGACCGTCATTTTTTCTAACTATTTTAGTCCTAACTTTTTTTGGGCTCTTATAGTAGATAGAAAAAAAAAATCCCATTTCCCTAATTGTCTGTAAGTGTGAGCGGAAGTGCGAAGACGAAGACAAAGACAAAGTGCGAACTTAACGTCTCAAGTCTCAACGACGCATCTGTTTGTCTTTCCCACGCCGTCCAGCCTGAGCCACAGGCCCATAGCGAAGGTTTGGATTCTCAAGAGTAGCCGTTCGCGCAGCACATCAGTCCTCAAAGGGTACGCAAATTAGCAAAATTAGGGATTTAGGGTTCTATATAAACTGTGGTGATCTACTAACTTGCAAGCACAAATTCACAATTAGTAATCTTTTATGCTCCTTGTATAGGTGTATTGTCGAATTTTTGGCGAATTTTTTCGCGGCCGGGCAACGGACCGTCGGCAGAAAAAATTGGAATCTGAGAATCTGGGAGACTAGGATTCAGCCTTCAAGGTACTCTACTTTGAATGTTTTTGTTTTTTTTTGTTTTTGTTTTTTTGTTTTTAAAAATCTATCTTTGTTATTTGTTAATTGCAAAACCCGAGAATTAATTAACTGTTGCCCTGTTGGCTGCATTATCAATAAGTTTATCAGTGAAGCCAACGCCCTAGCTTCCTGTCTCCCTCACACTCTCCAGCCGACGCCCTCGCCCCTAAGGCCTCAGCCAGTCAGGGCAAAATTTTATACTGTAATATGTTATTTTAATTTTTTTTATACTGTTTATATATTTGACATGATTATGTATTTATATATGGAGAAATTGACTTCTCAATTTCATTGTGTCAAAAATATACTTTAAATTTTTGGAGACTTTGGATATTGAATAATTTGTCAATTTTCAGTAACCCATATCCAATTTGGTTAAAAAAATTGGAGAAATGAAAAATTGGAAATGTGAAAAACAGAAAAATGAAGTGAATGGGTCTTTAAATGGCTCAATAGAAATCATCTACTATTTTCTATTTCTTTGGCTTCTGATATGTGTGTGTGTATACACATATATGTATTTATTTATTTATATGACAAATGATCATTTTGGTGTTTATGTACAGACAAGAAGATGTTGGGTTCCTTGCCCATATTGCCGCTCCCTGCCCCACCAGAGGATGGGAATCTTGGTCCATTGCCTCCTGCTCAGTTGACAGAAAAAGATATCGATGAGCTTAAGTTGGTGAATGAGGAGGACAAGAGCAAAAGTAATTCAGCTCCAACTTCAGTTGCAACCCATACAAGAACAATTGGGATTATTTATCCACCTCCTGATATCAGAAGCATTGTTGACAAGACAGCTCAATTTGTGGTGAAGAATGGTCCAGAATTTGAGAAAAGGATTATTCAGAGCAATGCAGGCAATGCAAAGTTCAATTTTTTAAGTGCCTCAGATCCTTATCATGCATATTATCAGCATCGTTTGTCTGAAGGTCGTGCACAGAATCAGGATTCTGCTCAACAGCAGCCTTCACAGCCACCAGATTCAGATGTTCCAGAATCAACCCCTGCTGCACCTGCTGCTGATGCTGTTGATACAACAGCGAAGTCTGATCCTTCTGCACAGTTTAGGACTGTACGCAAGGTTCTTGAGCCACCAGAAGCAGAGCAGTATACTGTTCGGCTTCCTGAAGGGATCACAGGGGAGGAATTGGATATCATTAAGCTTACTGCTCAGTTTGTGGCAAGGAATGGGAAGACTTTTTTGACAGGGTTGACCAGTAGGGAGATCAATAATCCTCAATTTCATTTTTTGAAGCCTACTCATAGCATGTTTATGTTTTTCACTTCACTAGCAGATGCCTATTCAAAAGTCCTAATGCCTCCTAAAGGCTTGACTGATAAACTGAGGAAGAGTGCTACTGACATGACTACTGTTCTAGAGCGGTGCCTGAATCGGTTGGAGTGGGAAAGGTCACAGGAACAGGCTAGGCAGAAAGCTGAGGATGAAATAGAACAAGAGAGACTGCAGATGGCTATGATTGATTGGCATGATTTTGTTGTGGTTGAGACGATAGACTTTGCTGATGATGAGGATCATGATTTACCTCCTCCTATGACCCTTGAGGAGGTTATTAGGAGGAGCAAGATGTCTGGTGTGGAGGAAGAAGAGTTTGTTGAGCCAGGGAAGGAGGTAGAAATGGAGATGGATGAAGAAGAGGTGCAGCTTGTTGAAGAAGGAATGAGAGCTGCTACCCTTGAGGAGAACGCTGTTCAGAATTCTGAAGTTATGGCAATTACAGAGGACCAAGAGCCACCAATGAGAATTGTTAAGAATTGGAAAAGGCCTGAAGAGAGGATCCCTGCAGAAAGAGACCCAACAAAGTATGTTGTCTCTCCTATAACTGGTGAGCTGATTCTGATTAGTGAGATGTCCGAACATATGAGGATCTCTCTTATTGATCCCAAGTACAAGGAGCAGAAAGAGAGAATGTTTGCAAAGATTAGGGAGACAACCCTTGCTCAGGATGATGAAATTTCTAGAAACATTGTTGGGCTTGCTAGGACACGTCCTGATATTTTTGGTACCACAGAAGAAGAAGTTTCAAATGCAGTCAAGGCTGAGATTGAGAAGAAAAAGGAAGAGCCCAAACAAGTCATATGGGATGGCCACACAGGTAGCATTGGTCGCACTGCTAGCCAGGCAATGTCCCAAAACAATGCAGAAGATCAGTATGATTTTGCAAATGATGCAAGGAATCTTCCTGGCCCTCAAGCTCCACCCCCTCCCAGGCCTGGTGTGCCATCAGTTCGACCACTTCCTCCACCACCTGGGTTGGCACTAAATATTCTTCGTCCTCCTAATAGTTTCCCTTATCCAACCCCTGGTAATCCTGGCGTTATGCCACCACCTCTTCCCAGGCCTCCTGTGGTTAACACAGTGCCTCAGGTGCAACCTCCACCTCCTAACATCCCACCTATGCCTGGGCAACATCTTATGGTAAATCGTCCTCCAATGCACCCGTCAATGTCCATGAATGCTCCTAACATTTCTTTACCACCACCACCTGGGTCTCAGTTTACACCTCTGGGTGTTCCTCGAGCCTTTGTTCCCCATCCCATGTCCCAGCCTGGGATGAATATTGTCCCACCACCTCCAATGCCCCATGGAATGCCTCCACCACCTCCACCTGAGGAAGCTCCACCACTTCCAGAGGAACCAGAGCCTAAAAGGCAAAAGCTTGACGAGTCTGTTCTCATTCCTGAAGACCAGTTCCTCGCTAAGCATTCAGTATGGGAAATCTTTTTGTCGATGTCCTTCCTACCATTTTTATTGATCTCTTTACATTCTGCACAATTACTAATTTAATTGCAATTATGTTGCATTTTTTCATTGTTACAGGGACTTGCCTGTATCAGCATTGCTGTGCCAAATGTTGATGAAGGAAATCTCAAAGGGCAAGTATTGGAGATCACAGTGCAATCCTTGTCTGAAACTGTTGGCAGTTTGAAAGAGAAGATTTCTGGTGAGATCCAGCTGCCTGCTAACAAACAGAAGCTGAGTGGAAAGGCTGGGTTTCTCAAGGACAATTTATCACTTGCATATTACAATGTTGCACCTGGAGAAACACTCAATCTTTCACTTAGAGAACGTGGTGGCAGAAAGAGATGAAGATTGTTAGTTGGCCAGGCCTTGGAAAGGTTCATATTGGAACTATAGTTGCCATCAAAATCTTTCTTGGAATATCTAGGCTTCATTCTTTGTTATGTTAGTTTTTTAGATTTTATTGGTCATGTACCTCTAATAGTACTTTTTCTGTTTTTCAAGCTTTGTTTAACCCTTTTAAGTTGATGGTATGGTAATCCAATACAGAATTGGCATCTTGGTGAGACATCACTGAGGCTAATGGGAAGTTTTGTATATCTATAAACTGCAATTTGGCAGTGCAGCTTCTTTTTATGTGACTAATTATGTCTTCTCTTGATGTGCAGTTGCTCCTTTCCCAACTGAGGTGACAACTGAGCTTCACCTGCTCTGTATTGGAGGGAATTGTTCTTTCTCAAATTTCATGTTATTGATGTTTTCCTTTATTATACATTTTTTTTTGTTTTTTGAATTTCTTCTTAGCATGTGGTATTGTTGTGATGTCTAGTATAGATTATAGAATGTGGGTTTCTTTTTGTAGGAGATGGGGTTGTGGTAAGAGTACTGCCTTTGCTGACTGCTGAGAGCATGCATTTATATCCGGTGCATTCTGTGTATGTTTGTTCTTTAAAAACCTATGCTATGAATTTAGTGTGAGCTAAGTGGAATCTGATGCTTTTATGTCAGTTCACAAAAATCTCACATTTCAATAGATCTGGGGCCAGGAGACAAAGTGATGACCAATAGAGAAACTAAGGACAATAACTATTAAATCAAGTTTAGTTCAGGGAATAAGCTTATAATAGAATAGTATTTTCATCAAAGTGTTTGCTCTAAAATATAGTCGAACTTCAATTTCGTTTTTTTTCCAATTATAAATCTCTTGTGTGTTATTGGAAAGCTGCTTGTATTTGAAAAGGTAGAAGTTTATTTCTCAATCCACACAAATTTAGTGTTAGATGTGAAAACTATATATATAGTTGTTACATATGATACCCAACTGCTTGAAACTAGTATAGTATATGCAATACTGAAGTTGTGTAATGTAGTATAGATGAGGTACTTTCAAGACTTTGTTAGGAAGAGACATGACCTTATGTACAAGATTATTTGCTTGCCTCTGTTTTTATATGGTTCATTTCCCATTCTCTCATATGTCCTTTACTAGCTTGCATTTGGTGTGAGTTGGATTAGTATTCTGTTGAAACGCATCATAAGTCATAACCTCCCAAAATCGAACTAAGAGTACATGTGTTCCTTGTTTCACTCAATGAAGCGGACTGTTCCTTGCACCATACATCCTACACAGGACTAACTGAGTCTTTTCGTGCATACCATATACTCTGTCTGAAATTTTGAAATCATGATGATTTATTTTTGTTCAACTCTCTCGTCTGCTTTGCTTGATCATTCAGATCCTTACATATTAGCTTATATATCTTGCTTGTGATAGATCATGTATGTGTGTGTGTGTGTGTTTGTGTAAAGTGAAAATTTGAAAGCTGCTGGCGAGTTCTCAGAGAAGAAAGATCAATGGCTGTGGGGGCAACCTCAACCAAGATGGCTAAGGATACAAACTTGTAGCCTTTGGTCACGAGTTTGAATCCAGCCCTTTTGGTTTGAGCCGGTCAGTTATGGGCAACTTAGGCTGGTTTACCTCCTTGTGGTCCTTTGCCAGCTGGGTCACAAGGCCCATTACTCGGTACACACCCTCGGGTAATGGCTGCGGGTTTTCCTCGTCACCCCAAAAAAGATCAATGGCTTTATGCATTTCTGAGTGACTAGTGGGAAGTTAGTTATTTTCATTCAGAGCCAACAGGAGGTATTAACTTAGCCAGAGATTGAGGGAAGAAAAGAAGTGGCCTTAGTGGTGCATGGCTCCTTTCACTTGCCTTCAGAGGCAGATTTGGTTTTGATCAAGCTGGCAGGTATGCAAATCTTTGCTTGAAGTGTTTAGTTAATTGTAAATCAATGCCCTTATGCATTTTCTGATATGATAAAATTTAATTATATATGAACATATATACATTGTTTTTGCTGTACTTTTTGTTTGTATGCATGTATGCAGGGAACTTTTTGAAATGATAAATGATCACCAAACAATCTGTGAGGTTTTTAGCCAGAAATAGTGCTGAGAAGCAGGTGAAGGAAAAACCGGATGGTAAATGTAATGGAACACACCCAGCCTTGGAAGCATTGAATTGGTTGTTATGTAAAACAAAGAATCCTGACAAATAATAATGATTTTTAATACTCCGTAAATAAATTATATTATTGTGCCTAATATTGTAACATAAAAAACTGGTCCTTTAAATCGCCTATCCTTCGCTTTGGATTTATCCTCAGAGGTCACCTTTACAAACAAGCATTGCCTAGGAGTTGTAATTAAAATATAAATGGCCAAGGCCTATGTTTATGTGTCTAACAAGAATAGCAATGCTCCATAAACATTTGTATGACTATCGAAAGAATGCCCACACATAAACATTGAATCCTGAGGGAGAATGTTCTAAATGAGACTAGCAGTTTTGTGAGAGACAAAGACAATTCGTACCTGGGGATAGTCATGGGTTATGCAACACGAGTATGATTAGTAGCCATGAAAAAAGTATTGACACTATCGACCAACCTACTGATACATAGTCATGGACAATCTGCTGTTATTACAAATTCGGGGCAAATGCATTTGATAACGGTGCACTAACCAGTAACCATCTATCTACTGGATTTATGTGCAGTTCACTTGTTTCACTTAGCACTTACAGTGCTAATCTAAATCAGGCACCTCTCTCTCTCTCTCTCTCTCTCTCTCTATATATATATATATATATATATATATATATATATATATATCACCCCTAAGATATAATTTCTCGCAAATTATTGTTATTATTTTTTTTTTTGGTGCGCAGGAGGGGTCAAGAGACCCCGGGTGGTTAAGAAATCCTTCTAGTGGCGATATTGTTGGTATCACGCTCAAGAAGGTTCTTCATCTCGTCTGGAGGGAGACCAAAATTGTTGTGCCCCATGAGGTGTTCTGGCCCATGTTTGCAAGGTAGTCTGCACATTGGTTGTCCTCACAAAACACATGCATGATCTCACAGTCTTGAAATTGATTCATGATGGTTTTGCAATCGTCAATCAACGTGTGAGCTTCAGGCCTGGACTCCATATCTTTATTCAAAGCTTGAACCATTGCATATGAGTCGATTTCGGCGATGATCTTTCTGAAGCCCCGATTCTTTGTAATGAGCAGGCTTTCCCAGAGACTCCACAATTCCGCAATGAAACTGTTGGTTAGACCAGTTCTTGAAGTAAACCCCACAATCCATAGGCCATTGTGATCGCGAAGGACTCCTCCCGTGAGTTGGATTTTCTGGCGCCATCTGAATTGAGCTTAATGGTCCCGTGAGGAGGAGGCCGCCAACTAACCCAGATTTGCTTTCCCATAACAGGCCCACGGCGTTTCCGGAGTACCTGATCATGAGTTTCCATGGCGTCTCGGTTCGCATAGTCGATGATGTTTCTCCCTACTGGGCGGACGTTGTTGAAGACCAAATTATTTTGAGCTTTCCACAAGTTCCAAAGAGTGTGCGTGAAACGGAGATTCCAGATGCTGTCGACAGAATTCTGGATGTCCCCTTTGTTGTTACGTTCAATCCACTCCAGCAGAGGTGTGTAGGATGCCGCATTGAATCCAAGCCGCCACAGAGCAGCGCCTGAAGAGGTGATCAAGCTTTTCTTCACCATCTCCACACGTCGATGTCTTTCCGGGTTGACCAGCAGACTGTTTTTTGACACCTTCTAGATGAATAATTTAATTCTATCAATTTCCCACATCCAGCCTTGAGCAGCTGACCTGCAATAAGAGAATAAGCAGATTTAACAGAGAAGGATCCCGTACCTGAGTGAGGCCACGACTAAGAGTCTTCTCGGCTTAGATTAATGGGAATTGGAGTCGCCCGAATCAAGTTGAGGACGTCATTCGGCAGAAAGGGCTCCAAAGTAGAAATATTCCAAGTTCCATCGTCGCGAATAGCTTGGTTCACGCTCATGTTTTCCATGTCATTTGGCACCACTACATTCGGGGTATCCACAAGGGCTTTATCGCCCATCCACCAATCGCGCCAAAACTTAATCGTGGTGCCCGTCCCTATTCTCCATTTCACGCCTTTATCAAGGATAGTCTTACCTATTCTCCATTACGGGGATTAGCATTAAGAAAATCCGCACCTTTAATGTATTTGTCTTTAAGTACTTTGACCCACAACTTGTCCGTATTGGTAAGCATTTGCCATGCTAGCTTTGTGAGAAAAGCCAAATTAAAATTCCTAGCTTTTCGAATGGATTTGCAAATTCTTGACCAACTTACCGAATGGATTTTACGACTCTCATCCGAGTGCCCCAGAGGAAGTTAAGCGATTGTATATAAAAATTAATAAGTGTGAATGAAAGTTACATCTTTCATTTATGTTTATTTTTCATTAATTTTTTATACATTATAGTATAAGAGTTGTACTATACAATATTTTGGTCAAAAATGTCCCTATCATTATAACTTATGTTATCTTTTTTAACTATTGTTGACATGCATATGCATCATATACACCATATATTTTTTAATATTCTTCAATGACAATAATATATAGACATGTAAAACATGGTCGGCAAGATTCGAACCTAACCTACGCGGGTAATACCCACATGATTTCTAGTCATGCCCAATAACCACTCTAGCACAACCACAATTGCTACAATTGTTCAGGCATTACATCTTTAACTAAATAAAAACCTTCTTCGAATGAATTATAATATGTTATTGAGTGACAACATTTGAATAGTTCTTACTTCTGATATATAGTTTTATCTCTTATTTATTGGGGATGGTAATTTCACTCAAATCCGGTGGAGACGATAAAATTTTTCAATACTGTTTCTCAATATTTATATTAATTTTGTAAGAGTTAATTACTGAAATGATCCCTTGACTATATATAACGAAATTACCAATTTTATAATTAACTATATTTTTTACTATATGTATTGTGTAGCAAAATTAATTATAATAATATTTGGATTGATATACAATTATATAAATTATAACAATAAAGAGTATACAGTGCAATTGATGAAATGTGTTTGATCGATTATGTTTCTGATGTTATTCTTGCTTGAACTCGAGCAAATAAATGCCCAATTACCCGTGCGATGCATGGATAAAATTTTTTATTATATATTTTAGATAATAAATTTACAGATGAAATTATAAACAATTCTAATATTTGAAAGTGTACATTTATTTGTTTATAAGATTAGTGAAAAAAGTATCACTCAATTAATTGAATAATATATGACTTGTTTGTCTGCAATTATCTTAAAAAATCAATATATAATATGATTTATGTAATTATATTATTACTAAAATAAATATAAGAAAACAGGAAAAATAATTTAATTTTAATTATTATAAAAATAAATCCAACGACCCGTGTTTAGCTTAATTAGCATAATAGTTATTAGACAATTATACTAATACTTTTGCAATTATAGTTTTATACCTTAAGTATATTGCGTTTGTCCATATCGCCTTTACTTTTTTCCTCCGCCTTCATATCTGAATGAATTAATTATAATTATTAAAAAAAAAAATCTAGCAACCCATGTTTAATTGTAATTATACTAATATTCATGTAATTATTAGCTTGATTAACATAATAATTATTAGTCAATTATACTAATATCTATGAAATTAATTTCTTAGTTACCGTAATAATTATTAGGTAATTATACTAATATTGTGCAATTATACTTTTATACTTTCAGTGTATATATATATATATATATATATATATATTACCATAAAATTACCATTGTAATTACATGGAAGAATATGAATGATAATTTATTTTGTTCTCATAGTATTATACCTTAAGTATATAAAAATATATCTATATATTAAAGTTGTCATATTTATTGAGCTATTATTTACTATAATAAGAATTAAATTTTATATAGTACGTAATAGTTTGGGAGGTAGTTTGGGCGTGAAGTTGTAAAGTAGGACTTTATTTTTATTAGTAGTATAGATGGAATTGTAATACCATATTTTACAATATTACGTTGCAAGAAAGTATATGTACTGTATTATTACGATTAGTAATTATAATCTAGAATTGTATTACGAATAGAAAAGTAGTAAAAAAATATATTGTATTAAGAATTTTATTACAATATTTTAATGTACAATTGTAGTATGAATATGAATTGTATTATCATATTTTACAATACTATGCAAACCAGGAGTGTTTTAGGTGGGGAGTTAAAATGAAAGATTTTGTTTTTTTATTAATAGTATAGATTATACAAATAAACAAACAAATTCAATCGCTAACTTATACAACCATATTCTCAATGATCCCTACGTTATGATTTTTCGTGGGATCCACAAGCTGCACTACTGAAAGTTGTGTAATGTGGTGATAGATTGTGTGTGAGAGGGTATCCCCACACCAGATATCGTCTCAAGGAGTGCACTGGAAAAGTGTTGAATAGTAAGTGGTTAAACACAAGAGTGTAGGGCGTTTGGAAGCTAGTTCAAGAAAATCGATGTGATTCATATGATAAGAGCAAAATAAAGGAAATGACAATCAAATTGTAATAAAAGATCAAATAGCGATTAACAATCAATAGTAAAACTAAGGGTTTGAAATAAGTCACTTAAGTGTCAATGATATATTTGGTAGTGTAAATTCATTTGGTTTATTTTGTATGTATATAATGTGTATGAAGATTATATGAAGAATAGAGTGTAGATCCTAGAAATTGGCTTAAGAGCCTTTTTTTTATTTTATTTATTGTTAGAGAGAGAGTCGAGAAGAGAGGGAAAAACCCCCTAACTTGTGCATGGCCTCCCCTTAAATAGGTGGAGGCCTGACACTGACCCAGAAACTGACCTTAACTCGAATATCGAACATGAATTTAGAACGTATAGGAAGGTATACTTGGGGAATATTCCTTATCAATAGTGTTTCATTGGTTAGAACTTATGTAATGCCTTGACAAGGGAACTATGGAGATGTTACTAGGTGCCAACGCCACTCTCGTGGTCATTGGACTCTCAATTAGCTTCAAGCACCACTCTCATGGTGACTTAAGACTATCGAAGCATTTTATCAAACATGTGGTGTTCTTCCCACCAAAAAAAAGCATGTGGTGTTCGTATCTCCTTCCAACCCTCTATTATCAAAGGTGAGTTGGATTAGTGAGAGGTGTGACTATAGTATTCTTCTATTATCATAATGACAACACATTTTTCATGTACCTCTTGCATAGTTTGGCCACAACCATACACGAGTCCATACAAACCACCAAGCTTATAACTAGAGTCATCATCAAGTCATTACACTAGCTCATAGCTCAATTTAATCACATAGCATCAATCACAAAAGATGACTTAATCCAATCTCTAATTGAATCTAGCTAAGCATGTATTGAAATTAAAGACATTTAATTTGCAATAACAATTGGAAGCAATAAAAAGCAAATAAAGGAACAAAAAAGACTTAGCTTTGATTAAGAACTATGAAAATGAAATCTTTAAATTGCAAGATGAAATACGAAATTGTTCTTCAAAGATGAATTGATTACACAAATGAAATGTTTGGCCCAAGAAAACCTCGGAGAGAGAGTGGAGAATTGAAAGTTTCTTAAAAATAACCCTAAGCTATTTATACCCCTCAAATCGTGTTAAAAATACAAGGATTTTGAACCTGCGGTCATGGTGTGAGTTCCACCCTGAATTTTCAGCACAGTTCGCAGTTCCAGAGGTCACGGTCGAGTTCACGCCGTGACCTTGACCACTCACTCTACTCGGCAGTTCTGATTTCTAGACCATTTTTCACCTTGTAGACATCCGAATTAGTCTTTGTGGCCTTCATAAAAGTTGTAGCATTTTGAATTGTCGTTCTAATGCCATTTGAATCACCTCATTTGGACACTCCTAACTTGAGATATGCTCAAAATGCCGAGACATCACCTAACAGAGAAAAATGCAGTCACATTGGGCGTCATGGCGTGAATGCTAGCGTGACCCATGTTCTTCACTTAAAAATGGCTACTTTGATGAGGCTTTGGATTTGTATCATTGTATGTTATGGGTGGGATATAGGCCTGATGTTTATACTTTCACTTGTGTGTTGAGGACTTATGGCGGAATACCAGATTGGAAAATAGGTAGAGAGATTCATATTCATGTAATTAGGTTAGGGTTTGGGTGTAATATTGATGTTCTTAATGCAATGATTACTATGTACATGAAATGCGGTGACATTGTGAGTGCCAGGAAGCTGTTTGATGTAATGCCTGTGAGGGATGCCATGATATCGGGGTGTTTTGAGAATGGTGAGTATTTGGAAGGTTTGAGCTTGTTCTTGTTGATGAGGGAGTTTGGTGTTTTATCCGAATTTAATGACCATGACAAGTGTGATCTCTGCATGTGATGAGAGCTTTACATGGCTATGTGGCTAAAGTGGAATACGGGGATGATGTTTCGTTGTTGGGAATTTGGGGGAAGCCCAAAAAGTTTTCTGGAGGATTGAGTGCAAATTAAAGATGTGGTGTCGTGGACTGCATTGATTTCAGCTTATGAGAATAATGATTTGCCTGAAAAGGCAGTGGAAACATATAAAACAATGGAACTTGGCATATATACTTGAAAGAATCTGGATAGAGAAACAACTTCTTCAGGACAACAAGCAGTTATATTACACATGACTCAGGACTTATAGAACAACAAGCAGTTATATATTACACATGACTCACAGAGAATATTACAGAGTACGATAGAAATCAATCCAAAACCTAAATTCACACAATTATGTAGTTAGTATAATATGAGACCGGGGGTTGGGAAACTACTGTAATCAACATGAGTTGATTGACCTTATATCTTCACTGCCTTTATGATTGTTTTGATGGATGATTTAATGAAGTTACTGTTCCCTGCTGCTCGATCTTCATCAGCATCACTGCCACTGGTTACTGACGGCTTCTTCATGCCACTCAAGATTAGAGATGGAGAAGATGGGATGCGCCTAACTGCCCCGCCGCCACTTTCACTCCTTGTAGTAAGTTTCCTTCCTCTCTCGCTCTTTCTTTCATGTTCATCATCAAATGCGTCACTATGTCTAACTTCTTTGCTTTCATCTACATTGCTTTTTCTGGGCCATACTCTGTAGGGAGGCTTCCTGGAGGGAGTCTGCTGTGAATGCTTTAGCGCTTCTTTTGCAAAGGTATCTTTGCAAACAGCATTGTCTGGTGATGTCTGCTGTAAGGAGGGCTCCTTCATTTCATCTGTGTTGCTTTCGTTTTCAACTCCTAACTGTTGATTCGGTTCTTGAATGCTTGAGGATTTGATTTCAATGTGAGGGTATTTGAGATTCAGCTTCTCTATTATTTCATCTGTCCTGCAAACTTTATCTATTTCTGCTGTTTCATGTGCTGCATTATTCTCCTCCAACAGCATCTGAACCCATTTTTCCACATTTCCTTTCCCGCGCTGTTTTCTACTCTCTTCATCATCCTCTTCCTCTCTTTCTGATTCCTTAAAATCTGGAAACTGAAATTTGCATGGCGTCCCGTCTTGCATTTCCAGATTCTCAAGTATTTCTTCAACCCTATTTTCATTCTTTTCCACCACTATAGCTTTTCCATGCTCCTCAGGTTCTTCTGTACTGATTCCATAAACGGCTTCTTGCTCTTCAATTGCAGATAATTGTCGTGCTGGTAATGATGCTTTCTGCTCTTCCATCAAGAACGCCCTCAGTTCCTTATGAACACTGTCCTTGGAATCTCTGCCTGGCAAGCATAACATCATGTTACCATCTTTTTCTGCCAATGCATCATCCATCTCCATCTGCAATTGTGTTCTTACGGGCGAATAAAAAACGTTGTTCTCTTCAAGGAAATCATCCAGTCGTGATCTCTTCCTGGGCTGTTCACAATCAGGTCTTACCTGTTTCTCTAACTCATCTCTCTGCTTATACTTGTAGTGCAATTCTTTCTCTGCAGAATTACAGATTGCTCTTTGAGCTTCAAGCCTTGCCATCAGGGATTTACTTGCTACCTGATTCAGCCTCACTTGTTCTTCATACACCACACTCCTGCAACAAAGAATAAACAACAATTCAGCTAATCCATACTATTTTGTCTGCAAATCTGTAGCAGTCAGTAAATAGCTCTTACTGGTGCATGGCATCGTGAATCATCTTATCCAGCATTGCTTTGTATGAAGTCTGTGCCTCTGCTAGCTTGCGACACTTCTCAGCATGCCGCCTTTTCTTCATCAGAATTAATTCCAAATCTTCCACGCTCACCATCTCCGCCTCCTCAGCTTTTTGCTTCAATTTAGTCTCTTCATCATCTAGCTTTTGTATTTCGGCCTGCATCTTTGCAGTTTCTTCCCACTGTCTCAGAGAATCTCTGACAATCACAATGGCCTCATATGGATTGCTTCCCGTTCCAGGTTCCTCGTTTTCTTTTAGATCAGAGTTCAGTTTCTTGGAAGCTGCCCACAAACAACATTGCACAGGTAAAAACAGAAACAACAGAAAATCCAAGCTAATGATTTATGATGTCTTTGAGGTTTAATTATTCAAGAGTAACCTATTATAGGGATGCACGATCTCGGTCTTCTGTTGATGTCTAATGACTTGAGAGCTGATGAAGTGTCGCGGGATTCTCTTCGAGCAAGAACAACAGCAGCTGGAGCCACACATCCTATTCCTGTCTGTGAGGTATTCAACTCCTCACTTTCACCTTCAGAAAACAGACATGAAAATGCCCTGTGCCTGCAAAATGAAAAAAACAAACAGACAAACATTAGCATTTCCCCATCATGTTCTGTCTGTGTTTTTTCTAGGACATGGAACCATAAAATTCTACCTGAAATCTGAGTTTGATGAGGCAAAGATGGATAAGAACTGGTTAATGGAGATACCAACTTGAAGATCCCACCATGGAATGAGAAATTCAAGCTGGTTATGCTTCTTCTTGCAGACTTGCCACTGTAAAATCCTTAGATTTCTTGGAACAGTCAATCCTCCTCCTGTAGTTTCCATATGAAAGACACAAATCACAAAGATATTCAATCAACGCATAGTAAATCAATGCAGGCCATCAAATTTGAAGGTAGGGACGCTATCTTAAGTCAAAAATGATGAATTAATCTGATAAGACCAAAAAAAATTTAGTGTTAAGGTCAAAAAAATTTAGTGTAGTAAAAAATCACCTCAATAAATCAAAACAGATAAATCTCAATGGCCTTAGGGCCCGAATGGGCTAACCCGACAGCCTGAGCCATTTAAGACTATTATTTGTTTTACAAGTGATGTAGAACAAAATATAATATATATGTAAATTTGAAAATAAAATCTAATAAATTTATCACAAAATAAAATATTTTTATTAAAATAAATAATGAGAAATAAAAAACTTGTTATTATATTATAGTCTAAATATATAAATTATTTGTAGTTGGGATTTGGAAATAAATGTTTATATTGATTGAATGATTCATAAATTTATATTTATGAGTATAAATGTATTTCTTTGTTAAAATTGAAAGTTTAAAAAGTCAATAGTCTTTTTTTTTTTTTAAATGCATTAGTTTTAATTGAACATGTTTGATAAGTTCGACAATAAGAAATTTTAGTGTTAAAGACTGAAATTTTAAACCCAATCAAAAAATCAATAGAACTAGCCTAAAATCGAACAGGCTTGCTGGATTTACATATATATTTGAAGGGGCAAGTATGAAAATTACTTGAAATAGGAAACCAGTGATCAATGCCCCAGGCTAGAGGTGAAGCTGAATCAGCATGATAATACAGAACATTTCCGTATGGGTCAATCCGAAACATGTCAGGATCAAATCCAGCATTCCTGAGAGAAATTTAAAATCTATCGTTAAAAACATATGAAATGTAGTCCTCCGAATATAATTCTATGCACCAAATTAAAGCAGAATCGTTGAACTTTTGTTTACCCAAGGTGGTTGAGTTGCTTCCAGAGAAGACTGACAAACATCTTGGGCTTTATAGCAGGCTTTGCATTTGGATCAACGATCGGAAACATCTCATCCAATTCCTTCGCTCTGGTAGCCTATCATCAACCACGATATGGAAATTCGAAAGAGAAAATCGATTATGAAAATTTAGAGAAAATTTTAGAAGATTGATTACCTTGGGAGCAGAGGGAACGAAAGTGAATGGAGGTGAAAGGCTTGGGTCTTTACACAGCTTCGCATAGGCTTTGGGGTAGCCGAGGCCTTCGTCTACAGCCATTTCTGCGGCGGTGAAAGCTGGATGTGGGGCCATTGTTGCGACGAGTTGCCGGAAACAGAGCAGAGAGGCGGTTGAAGGTTTAGATGCGAGGGAGGGAGAAGAACAACGGCTAAGTTTGGGAAATTTTGAAAGACTGTAACGGCTACCTATGTTAAGCATTGATACGTTAGACGGGAGCGGGGAGTCATTACTCATTAGTCTTACCTGGTGAAAAGACAAGGTTATCCTTGGAAAATTTTAAATTTTTGTGAGCTTGATTTGCGAGCTTCACGACTGGTGAGAAATTTGAGGGTAAACTTTTTTTTTTTTTTTTTTTGAGTACTACTGACTCTGTTACAATGTTGTTCATAAATTTACTCAACTCCAAGCTTCACATCTCGACTCGATGTGATAGTGGAAGAGTAAATTACACTGATTTAGTGACCTATTAATTTTTTAATAAATATTTTGTACAAGCAATTTAGTTAACTTCTTGTGGTACGATATTAGTTCTCCAATCTTCTAGTTGTCTTAGTTCTGCAAGCTCCGATCTACCACCACAACCGCCACGGGAGCCGCGCTTTCCTGTCCGTCGCCAAGCTGCACACCAACACTGCCGTACACCAACACTACCGCCACCATACCGAGCCTGCTACTGCGACGAACCAGCATGCTGCTGTCGACCACGCCAGCCCGTCGTCCCTGCTGCTCGCCACCACGTTGTGTCGCAAATGCAGCCGGCGCCGGAGCAGAACCACCATAACCATCGCCGGCAACCCACTCGTGAGCTCTGAGCGCTCCTAGAGAGTCACGGGTTGCCCTCAAACCGCCAACGATGCTATCAACGGAATATACTCCGGTCGAAGTCCTTTGAAGACGCACAGGTTCTGCTCCGCCAACGAAACCGATCAACCAACGAGGGTGAGATCTTCAATAACCACCTCCGCACGAGCGATGTAATCCGCAACGGACTGGAAACCATGAAGGTGCAAAACCCGTGTGTGTGAAGTCGACGCCATAACACGCTCAATGGACTACCATACGGCCTGGGGCGTGCTGCGACCAAGAGCATGGTTCATGACTTCCGGCGAGAAGGAGGAGATGAGCATACTGAGAACGGCTTGATCCTGCCTCACCCATGAAGCGTACAAGGGGTTGGGTTGAGGAGTTGAATTAGCATCAGTTGTAGGAAGAAGAGCAAACGGGAAAGGATAGGTGTCATCAACAAAACCTCGGAGAAACGGGATAACCTGAGCCCTCCAGAACAAGAAATTTTTATTCCTTAAATTGATGCTAATAAAGTGATGGGCAGTGGACAGGGAGGAGACGGCCTAGGCCGAGGAGACCGAGGAAGAAACAACCGGCATCTGAGACGGTCCGTCACTGAGCCCTCCAGAACAAGAAATTTTTATTAGTTAAATTGATGCTAATAAAGTGATGGGCAGTGGACAGGGAGGAGACAGTCAAGGCCGAGGAGACCGAGGAAGAAACAACCGCATCTGAGACGGTCCGTTTTGAGGATCAACATGACCGTTTTGAGGATCAACACATATCTGTCGTCCATCAAGAAGGAAACCTAGGAAACTTAGGCTAGCTGATAGCATATGAGAACTAGATGTTTGTATTCAATAGAGTTCAACAAATACAATGATGTGAATGGAGATATATATACAAGAGAAGTCTTAGGTAGACTAGAATTGATAGTCCTAGGTGACTCAATACATAGAGTCCTAATACTCTCAAAGCTCATTATCTTATCATTTGCACTATTCTATTGCATATATACATATGAATCAGCTCAAATTTGACCTACAATTACGATTGTAGTTTTCAATTTAACACTAACATTCTAACAACATTATTTTATTTATTTTTGGAGTAATAATGCAACATTATTTTATTTTATTTTTGGAGTAATAATGAAACATTTTTAACCTAACCAGTGTCATTTTCAACGTTTTTAATTTCCACTATGATAAATTGATACTGTAACGTTTCCTTTTTATATTGAGTAGAAAATATAATACGTAGTATTATATTTTTAAGATAGAAATGTTAGGAAATATGCTTTTGAAAATTGAAAGAGTAATGCTACCCACCATATTAAAATTTATTTTTCATAACCTTTCTTCTTGACGTGACACTATTTTATTGGATGATATAATTTTTTATTTTATTTTATTTTATTATATTTGTATTGTTTAATATCATTGATCAAACAAACCACTAACCACAAACAATAGACATGTGAAATAAGTTCCTAAGGGCATCCACATATGTGGATATTATTTAGTTTTTACAGATGAAATAACTTGGAATGGGTTTATAATTAGTGTGGGAAGGGGTTATTTCTCAGTTTTTGATTTCTGCAAGTTCATGTATATTTGTGGGTCCCTTTGGAGCATAAACACCGAGAAAATTGTAGATGAATTACGCAGGTGTGCGTTTCGCGCACCTGCTATGCGCCTAGCTGGCGCGTGCAATGTACGCGCCGCTAGGCACGTAATTCTTTTATGCCTGCGTTGTTTCTTTCTAACTGCTGACTTTTCTACCGTTTTGTTTATTTGTTATTTTTTATTTTCTTTTGCTTCTTCTCTCCTCTCCATTCTCTTTCCTACAAGGATTGATAAAAACCACAAAAAAAAAATCAATACTGAGAGCATCCACAGCAATGTATATTGCTTAGATCATGTCAGTCAATAAACTTGCTCTAATAAACTTGAACTGATGTGGAAGCAATTTTGAGAAGAAAGCTTTATTATGCTAATTCCTGGTTCATGTCAGAAAACTTTAAAAAATAAAAATAAAAATAAAAATAAAAAAACAGGGAAGTGTGCGTTTGGCGCACTTCGCGCCCCAAGCGGGCGCGTGTGGAACACGCTCCCGCTTGGCGAGTCATAGTGGCGGCAGCCACTCTGACTTTTGCATTAACTTTTTAATTTTTTTTTTTAAATGTCAGGCGTTTGTGATTTTTTTTCCTTCTCCACATATTCTCTTTCTTAATCACACTTATAAAAACTCCTCAATAATCGCGAAAAAACTCCACTGATAAGGATGCTCTGATAAGGATGTGTCAGTAGTCGCAGGATGAGAGGTGTAAATTGGATATTATTGTGGATATTAGTGTATAAATATTTAGGACTTGTGGATCAGTCAAAACATATATTGTGATTTATCTCATTTATTTTTGGACAAAGAATTTCACTTTTTTTTTTGTACACGCATGCTAAATCTTGTATTGTGATTTGTGATCCTAACCTGTAAAAAAAATTACAAGAAGGTAAGCCAACTTAAATTGTTCATAATTTACTTGTTTAAACCCAAAAAAAATCAATGTATCACTATTATTGATAGTGAAACTTGTAATATTGTAATATGTAATCAATTTGGTGTGGACTACCAAAAATTTTATCTTTTATGATTAAGGAACGAAGAAATGTGACAACTGACAATTTGCGTGTATGATTTGATGATGATATGAACTTTGATAAGGACCTTTAGAATGAGCTTCAAGTGTGTGCGAAAGGTCGGAGAGACAGTTTTCTATACGACATGCTGGGGAATATGCTTTTGAAAAGATCTTTTTTAATACAAAAATCGAAATAAAAAGAATATAGTTTTTGAAACACGAAAAATTATCCGGAGATCGTCATACATCCAAACACTCTCTCTAGTCAATGGCGGATGAAGAGCCTAACCACACAACCCCGCTACTCCGGCGGGAGTGGTGGCGGAGCCGTCTCGCCGCTTTCTCGCCGGCGGATTCACTTCGCCTGAAAACCTCCATACTCGCCGAGCTCGGGGGATCCGTGGGGGACTTGGGCACCTACATCCCAATAGTATTGGCGCTCACTTTAGTCTGCAATCTTGATCTAAGCACCACTCTCATCTTCACCGCCATCTATAACATCGCCACCGGCCTAATCTTCGGCATCCCAATGCCCGTCCAGCCCATGAAGTCAATCGCCGCCGTCGCCGTCTCCGAATCGCCGCACCTCACTCTCGCTCAGATCGCCACCGCCGGCCTCTCCACCGCCGCCACACTCTTCATCCTCGGCGCCACCGGCCTCATGTCGTTCTTCTACCACTTCATCCCCCTCCCCGTCGTCCGCGGCGTCCAGCTTTCTCAAGGCCTCTCTTTCGCCTTCTCCGCCATCAAATACATTCGCTACAATCAAGACTTCACCACCACCAAGGCCGCCAGCAGCACCCCTCGATCCTGGCTCGGACTCGACGGCCTTATTCTCGCCCTAGTCTGCCTCTCTTTCATCGTACTCGTCACCGGCTCCGGCGAAGTCGCGGCGGAGGAGACTGGGATGTCAACTCACAGAACCACCGAAGAACGCAGAGTAAATCGACGTTTAAGAACGCTATCAAAAATTCCGTCTGCCCTAATAGTATTCTTACTCGGGTTAATTCTCTGTTTCATCCGCGACCCTTCAATCATACATGATATCAAGCTCGGCCCATCCAAATTTCAAATCTTGAAAATCACATGGGAAGATTGGAAAATTGGGTTTTTACGCGGCGCAATTCCGCAGATCCCGTTATCAGTACTGAACTCAGTGATTGCAGTTTGTAAGCTGTCGGCTGATTTGTTCCCAGAGAGGGAAGTGACGGCGGGATCGGCAGCCAAAGTGTCGGTGAGTGTTGGGTTGATGAATATGGTGGGGTGTTGGTTTGGGGCAATGCCGTGTTGCCACGGGGCGGGAGGGCTAGCCGGACAGTACAGATTCGGCGGCCGGAGTGGGCTGTCGGTGGTGTTTCTAGGGCTGGGGAAACTGTTTCTTGGATTGTTGCTTGGGAATTCTCTGGTGAGGATTTTGAATGAGTTCCCAATTGGGCTTCTTGGGGTGCTTTTGCTGTTTGCTGGGATAGAATTGGCTATGGCGTCAAGGGATATGAACTCAAAGGAAGAGTCTTTTGTGATGCTGGTGTGTGCTGCCATTTCACTCACGGGTTCAAGTGCTGCACTGGGATTTGTGTGTGGGGTGGTGCTGTTTCTGCTGCTGAAACTCAGGTACCTTGATTGCTCTCGTTTCAGATTCAGGAAATCTGCTGGTGCTGAGTCTGACATCCTCAATCCATAAGACATTCTTGCATTGGACACTATTAATGCTATTGTAGTGTTAGTTGTATAATTGAGGGACGAGTCTGTAGTTTTTACTTGAGGGTGTGTACTGAGTAAAACCGTCTTGTTACTTTAGTCTCAGCCCGTCGGCAAAGAATAGAGACCAGTTTAACTTACGTTATCCATAGCTGTGCAGCTCTAATGTTGTATAATTTATTAGCAGGAAGGGACATCAATGTTTAGCCATAGGTTGCTGCAAATGATGCTTTGCTTAGTACACCTCTCAAGTCATTATTGTGTGAGATCTTCTCCTATTATGTAATAGGAGTAGTTTATATAAGTTCATAGAAAAGTATTATATTTTAAATAAAACATATTATACATATCAGGTAACACACTTTTACACTAGTCGTTATATCGTGAACTATAATCTAAAAATGGCACCGTTTCGTAAATAAAACTACAATTTATCTTAAATAATATTGCCTCACATCGATTTTTATATTATCAAATAAACTGTAGTTATATCAAAATAAAACTGTAGTTGTATTAAAAAGACACTACAATATATATAACATGAAACTAAATAACAGTTTCACATAAAAAAGAATATCATATAGAAACCCTAATGCTGCCTCCTTTTTTCTCTCTAAAACCAAACGCCTTTCTCTGCTGCTCAACTCCGGCTTCCACCGCCGACCTCCGGCCGGAGCTCTAATGGAGCTTTGAGCCGGCGGTTTTGGTCATCTTCTATGTTTGCTCTCACTCTTCTTCCGCCCCGACCACCGTCGCAGCTCCGTCCACCTCCAACAACCGCCACAGATCTTCTTCTTCCGTTTTCTCTCCCTTTGAATAAAATAATAATAGGTAGGTATTGGGGTTTGTGTTGGTAGTCTTGAACTCCCAACCCTACTTTGACTTTACCTACTTTTTATTTTCTCTATTATTGTGTTTTCCTCTCGTTAGTTTCACGAGCATTTTTACTCTCGTTACTTTCACGAGCTTTTCATTTTCATTAGCATAAATCGTTTAGTTTGGTTTCGACAAGTGTTGATCTTATCCTGGGCGAGCAAAAAAGAATGATGACGAAGACCCAGATCTTTAATGAAGCTTTAAGCTCTCTGAAGGAACATAGCTTCATAGTTATGAAACAGTCTGCGATTCAAGTTTTCTATAGCATAGTTAGAAAAGTTGTTTCTATGCCTGACTGTAAGGAATGGTTTACCATTTCATTGATCATTGATGTAAACGTTTTATGTTATGAATTAATGGAATAGCTACGTTTACCTTAAAAAAAAAAACAGTTTCACATATTTGAATATATTGTCCAATGAAACTGTAGTTATATCGAAATGATACTATAGTTGTGTTAAAGCCAAATTGTAGTATATATAAAATTAAACTGAATAACAGTTTCACATATTTGAGTGTATAATATTGAATGAAACTGAAGTTATATCGAAATGAAATTGTAGTTGTGTTGAAATGAAACTGCAATGTATATAAAATGAAACTGAATAATAGTTTCACATATTTGACTGTATAATGTCCAATGAAAATGTAATTATATCGAAATGAAACTGTAGTTGTGTTGAAAGGAAACTGCAGTGGATATAAAATGAAACTGAATAACAGTTTCACATATTTGAGTGTATAATGTCAAATGAAACAGTAGTTATATCGAAAAGAAACTGTAGTTGTGTTGAAAGGAAACTGCAGTATATATAAAATGAAACTGAATATGTTATACACAGAGTTACTTTTTTTGCGGAACGGGTACCGTTTATTTTCATTAATCAAACACAACACCGCTTTGATGCCTGGACTACCATACATTGTGGACCGCGATCCACAGTTAAGTTTGCGCTTTCACACAAGAGTTACTCAATTCATTATCAATCATTATTGTGTGGACCATGGTGTGTGGACCATGTGGATCATACTATCAAATAATGCACATTCAATAAAAAAAAATGTACATTCAGTATAAAAATAATGTACATTGTATTCATGAGATGTACATTATTTGTGTACTGAATGTACATTATTTTGTATAATATACACTCAGTACAAAAATAATGTACATTTAATACATTAAAAATGTACACAGTGATGTGTGGACCATGATTTGCCATTCACTATTTAGTAGTTCAATATCTTGTGTGTATGTTGAGTTTTAGCCATATCTGTAAATCTAAATGCAAGTAAAAAGCAGTTTGGTACATACACCATTGGGGCATACCCCCGAGTACATACACGACCGTTGTTATGCCGGAGAGCCAAGTCCATGTTTATAATTTTAATACTCTATATTCACAATTTTAATATTTTATGTTCACAATTTTAATACTCTATGTTTACAGTTTTTGAACTCTATGTTCACAATTTTTTAACTCTATATTCATAATTTTTGAACTCTATTTTCACAATTACAGAACTCTATGTTCACAATTTTATAATTTTATGTTTACAATTAAAGAACTCTATATTCAATAGTATAACACAATTTTTGAATCTACAAAACAAAATTGTGGATATTGAGTAATGTAATTTTGTATATTAAAATTTAAAATTGTGAACATAACGTTTTTAAATTGTGAACATAGACCTGAATCCATAGCATAATAAATACCTCAAAAAGAGGTGATAACAAACGGAAGGGCCCAGAAATTAAAAACACTAGCAAGCCCAAGCATAAGGTAATTTAAACCCAAACTTGAACACCGCCCGTATCATCTGGCCCAGAAAAATCATGAAGTCAATTTGTCCATCAACCCTAAGCTCTTCAGAATACTCTACGCAAAAAAGCCCAAATCAAAATTCCCCAATTTTGCAATCGGAGGAAACGTGGCAAATTATTGTATGGACCATGGTCCACATAATGCTGTATAAATCATAACAAAAAGTAATTTTTAATGTACTAAATGTACATTATTTATATATTAAATATAAATTATATAATATAATATAAATTCAGTACACAAATAATGTACATCCTTTTAATACAATGTACATTTTTAATATATTAAAAGAAATTTGTTTTATATTGAATATATATTATTTGATAGTATGGTCCACGGAAACGTTGACTCATTAAATCAAAGTCCAAGCAAAAGCAAAGATCAAAATTTAGCCTTGAAGCGCATGAAATTTTCTCGTGCTTCACTGTCCAAGATCAGCCGAATTAAAAATTAATTTAATAAGAGTATCCAACTATCCATTATAGAAGTTATTTGGAGATTTATTCACGATTTTATAGAAATTGAGTGTCAACATGATGCAGAGAGAGGACAATTTTCACTCTTGTAAAACAAGGGTTATTTCAAAAGAAAGTTAGACCCACACAACAGTTACTTCAACCTCGCATGTCGCGCGTGGCTGTCAAACATGAGCCTGCTGGGTGCGCCTGAGAAAGCTTTATTTTTTTAATCAGATTTATTTTATTTTTTTCTTTTTATTAATCACACTTACAAAACCTTCTCAAAAATCACAAGAGAACTCCACTATTATGGATGCTCTAAGAGCCCAAACCATAGACAACCAATCATTTTTCGGCCAGCCCCAAGAACAAAGACATCAATTGAGCCAATTAAAAAGGCAATCATTATGGTCCACACAGTATAAAATAATGTACTTTTAATATATTAAAAATATACATTGTATTAAGGGGATGTACATTATTTGTATATTGAATATATATTATATTGTATAATGCATATTTAGTACATAAATAATGTACATTTAATATATTAAAAAAGTACTTTTTGTTATGGTCCACACAATACTATGTAGATCATGTTCCACACAATAATTTGCCTTAAGAGGGGCAATCATTATTGTGTGGAGATATGATCAAATAATACATTCAGTATAAAAATAATATATTTTTAGTATATTAAAAATGTACATTGTATTCAAGAGATGTACATCATTTGTGTACTGAATATACATTATATTGTATAATGTACATTCAGTACACAAATAATGTAAATTTAGTATATTAAAAATATACTTAAATCCATACAACATTATGTGACAATAGTTCATACAATAATTTGTCTAAGACAGGGCGGAGGGGGAGGGGCAATAATAAAATCATTCCAAAGTCCAAACATGTAATCTGAGGAATTCAAGCCCAAACCAGTCAACCCGATGTGTTGACCCAAATTCGCACAAACATCTCAAGTTTCAGCAGGAGGGAGATATTCAAAATTTGAATACCTTGTGCAATAAAAATTATGAGTTTCCAGTGTAATTAATGCACGGCCAATCCTTAGGCCTTCCCTAGTTGTGAATTTTTTAGAGTTATTTGGAATAGTAAAATTTAATGGATGAGTTTTTAGCAAATGTGAAAGGGAGTGTTTTTTAATTTTTTTTTATTGTAAATTTAAATTTGTAGCAAGTCTTGGGTGGATCCCACCGGGGAAAGATCACTGCGCCTCACGGGCAGATTTTGGTGGGCGCGCATTTATTTATTTTTCTATTTTGTTGTTTTGTTTTGTTTTTTCCTTTTATTTTTGTCTGCACCCCATGTTCTCTTTCCTAATTATATACTTACAAAAATTTCTCAAAAATCACACCAAAGTTTAACAATTGAGAAAGACTTTAAAACAAATGGTGGTTGTGCATTTTGGAGAAGTTTTTCTCCTGCAACAACCTCCCATATGTTAGGTTTATGTTTAAAAAAAAAAAAAAAAACAAAAGTGTCGCGTCTCACAGCCAAGGCATCCGAGAGTGGCCGCCATCACTCTCAATCCTTGTTATTATTATTATTTTTTTTTTGAAAAATCCTTGTTATTATTATTATTATTATTATTACTTTTTGTTTTATATTTTCTTTTCTTTTCGTTTAGTAACGCTGCGTTAGTTCTCCACTTCTCCTTATTTTTTTTATTTGTTTTTTTTATTGTTTTATTATTTTTGTTTTAAATTTTTAACAAAATTTAAATATGTAATATATATTTTAGAATTAACTATTGAATGATTTAATTATAATTAAAATAAATATAGAAAAAACAAAAATGAATTTAAATATTTATAGTTATCACTTTAATTAAATGTAATTATGTTTATTTAAATTAATTTTCATTACACTTAAAATTTATAATTCATGTGCTACTAGGCATCTATGTTGCAACCGGAGACGTTCAGTACCTTTGAGGCCGTTGAGGGCAAGAAGGTCTAGATGGGAAACTCTGCTCAGTCCGCTGTGGAGGACATAGGCAAAGTGATTCTGAAGATGACTTCTGGGAAGGAACTAACGTTGAACAACGTGCTGTATGTTCCGGACCTAAGGAAGAATCTGGTGTCTAGCTCGTTGTTGATCAAGCATGACTTCAAGATGGACTTCAAGTCAAACAAGGTAGTTTTGTCAAAACTAGGGATGTTTGTTGGTAAATGTTATGTACTTGACAGGCTTTTTAAGTTCAATGTAATGCCTGTTATCAATAAAAGCAATGTTTCCTTTTACTTGCTTGAGTCTTCCAATTTGTGGCATGGTAGACTAGGTCATGTTAATTTTAACTCTATGTGTAGATTAATTAGAATTATATGGGTAGTGTCAAACGGGTTTAGAATATATGTATGGGTTGTAACATTTTCTATTAAGTGTCACTATTAAGTGGTGCGAATTAATAGGCCATTTATGACCACTATGTCGTAGTTTAAAGAACAGAAAGTAACACTTTCCGTTACTTAGCCTATAATGATTGCACATAGGCTATATATATTAGTATGGTCCTCCCACTGCTCCGGAGAACAAAAACTACACCATCTAGTTGCCTAGGAGATCAAGTGGTAGACAAAACACTCTAAACTTAAGTTTCAAGCAATGCAACAACTATGGCTGGAGGTAAACGATCCTATTAGCTTCCGCAATGAGGTTAGATTATTACAATTATTAATATTTGTATATTTTTTTCTAACATTTGATATCAAGATCTGCCTAGTTGTTTGATATATTATGCAATTTATATATCTATCAGGATTCTATATGTATATAGAAATTTACAGGCATATATATTTATATATACATATGGATTTGACTATATATGCATCTAACATATATAAAAGTTAAAGTCTGTGATTCAGTATATGCAATATATGTTTACTATTTTTTCTTCCGCTATCAGTACGTATGTAGTATCCAAATTTCATATATGTTTCTATGCCTTGCTTTACAATATGTATCTACATATGTATTCGGATTTCATATATGTATATATATACATATTAATTTATTTTCAAAAAACAATTTAATTGCTTTTTCGAATTATAAAGAAGTTATAAAATAAATCTTACTGTCTTCGCGGTTGTCGAAGAATCGCTGGTGACGGTCTCCTCTCGGTGGTGGTGTTGGCAGTCTCATCGCCGCTCCAAGATGACGATCCGGCAAAGGAATACGGCCACAGGTGCGGCGGTGAAGCTGGTTTTCCGACGGCGTCGCTGCTTCCCTTCTCCTTCAGGCAGCACTGGCGACGGACGATGGAGGCGAGAAGGCAGTGGCGAGGCTGGGCTTCCATGCTGCGATCTGTTGGTGAGGACAACGGCGAACGTCGCTTCGATCGCCGGCGATGGCGGCTGCAACGGCGGACACCGGCGATGGCGACTGCGATGACGGGTTCTTTGACCGGTGATGATGGATCTTTCGATTGGCAACGGCGGCTGGCTTGGCGGCGGTGGGGCTGGCGTTGTGACCAGAAGGAACATCGGGCGGCGACGGCGTTGGCGTTGCGACGGAGCCGCTTGTGGTAAACGGTGGCGCCGACGGCTAAGGGACGCTGGTCCGTTAGCATTGGTGGTGGCGCAAACGGCGGACTCTGGCCGGCGACCTCTCTCCGCGTCTCTCTCTGTTTTACGGTAATTCTCTCTCTCACTGGCTGCGGATGATTAAGGATGAGAAGCTAGGATTCAGATTCTCAATGTTAAAGTTTTGGGCTGACTTTTTGATGGATTAAAGAAAGTGATAATGATGATGGTTTTGGTTTGGGCCAGGTCTGGCCCAATTCGGCCAGACCTGGCCCAATTCGGCCAGACCTGGACCATTACTTAAAAAATTGTTATTATAATTGGGCCTATTTGGTTATTTAAGGCATATGGATTTGCTTTAAATAGTGAGCTCACTTATAATAATAAATGGGCCTTCTCTGGTTCTTAGGCTTGCTTAAGTAATTTTCCATCATCATATTTGGGTTTGTTCTAGCTTAATTGTTCAATTTATTTTTTTCGTTATTATTCATCTTTAGGCAAATGATAATTTGTTCTTTGAATTTTAATTTAATATTGCAGTATTGCGGTGTATAATAAATTGCTTGAAGTATTGCATTTTATTATATAGGTTAATAATATATTAATATGCATAATCCTATCATGCTTTGTATATTTATAATTATTTTATAGTTATAATTATGCATTTAGAAAAGCATGTTTTAAAGATGTATTTAGCATATTATTAACTTAAAAATTCTTTTTGAAATGTCATTCATTTTTTAATTCATTATGACCCACTAAGATAGCTAGTTTGGTTTCCCCTTTAATTTTAGACATACTTTAGTCTTATGTCTATCTCTTTGGGGCTTCAAAACCTATTTGAACAAGCTATTTGGGACTTATCTGGGTTATTAAAGTATGATTCCCACCATTGAATGATAACATTAGTGGTAATTGAACAAGCTTTTTAGGACCAATTGTTATCATATTGGTATATTGTTACGATAAAGATAAAATTGCTATTTTTTGACTAATTGTTGTGTTTTTTGTTAATAACATCAATAAAAGTTTTAGTCAAGAACCGCTTTTAATTATGCCTTTATATAAGTTATTTAAAGTTGAAAATATTACTTCTAATGTTTTTTAACATTAAAGTTTTTCGGATTTTAATTTTATTGAGTCTTAAAATTTTCCCGAAAAATGTTTTAAAGGCTTGCGGTTTTAGCAATTTGCTTATCCAAAACATTTATGGTTATAATGATGATATTATAATAATAATAATTATTATTAAATGTTGTTCAGTTACGATTAAGATAATTGATTATTTTGTTTTTTTTTTTTTGGTGCGTAGGAGGGGTCCAGACGACCCCGGGAGATTAGACGATTCTTCTAGTGGCAACGTTCCGAACATCGCGCTCCAGGAGGGTGTTGACATCATCCGGCGGCATGCTCACAATAGTAGTACCCCATTGACTAGTTTGTCCCAAGTTAGCGAGCATGTCCGTGCATTGATTAGCTTCTCGAAACACATGGGTGATTTCACAAGCTTGGAATTGCCCCATGATGTTCTTACAATCCTCAATGAGAGTCTCCATTTTAGGCCTGGAGTTAGAGGCTTTGTGCAAGGCCTGAACCATCGATAAGGAGTCTGTTTCTGCGATAAGGAGTCTGTTTCGCAATGAGGAGGCCTTCGCGAAGACCCCACAATTCTGCGACAAAGCTGTTCGTGAGCCCAATTTCGGACTTGTAACCCACAATCCAATTCCCCTCGTGATCACGCAGCACCCCACCTGCACTAGCCATGCCCGAGTTTGCCTTATTCGCGTCATCAGAATAATTATTATTTCATTATTACTACTATGTAATAATTATTAGAATTATTATAGTAATAACGATTATCGGTTTTTGAACCGATGAATCAATGATTTGTGCCGTTACTATCATCATGAGTTTTGGATCTTGATAGTATGATTTGAAATCATTAGTTTGAAATGATTTGGTTTGATCCAATACATATTTGTTAATAATGATAATATTTTGTAACGTCTTATAGTTATTGCTATTAAAAATCAGGGATTACGATTGAGGAAATTGATTGTTCAGTTATTATTTCAGTAATAACGGTTATCGGTTTTTGAACTGAAAATCAATATGTAGTAACATTGTTATTATTATTGTTTCTGGATTGTGATGCCCACTTTGATTGAGTATGAATACTTGGTTTTGTATTCATATTTTAATGAGTTTGTTTTATGCATATAATTAAAGTAAATGCTAAAATGCATAATATTATGATTTAAATTATGCAATTTAATTTGTAAGAATTTAATTTGTAAATGTCAACATATCATATGGTTTTGATATTGTTAGAATTTACAATTTGTAAGCTAGTTCTCGTAAAGTTTGCTATATGCATTGAATTATTTTTGTATTTGGCATATAAGTTAAAACTTTTCAATTATTGAAAAGTATATAGTTATTATTATTTTTCAAATTTTATAATCCTTCAAGTTTTGGATTTATGTCATTATTTGAATAATAATATTAATAAATTTATAGCTCATTTTAAATTGCTATTATGGTGTACAATTTATTTAGATATGAGCTTATTGAATTTCATGCATAATTGTTCACTAGCATAACATTATATTTTCTAGTTATGTGAATTTATATATGCCTTTAGAATGGCATATGTTAGAAATTAAAAATTCCTTGTTAAGTTGAACTTTATGTGTGAACTTATATACGGTAGTGCATTATGTTTAAGCATCCTAAGACAGTCTAAGGTGTTCACTTGAGATTAAAAGTCTTTCCATAAGGTGAACTATTAAGATTTGAAAGATTATCCGTCAATTATGCCTTTTGTGTGAGAAAACATGACCAGGGAGTATACTTGGAATTGTTTATCACATTGTTGCATAATTGTTTTTAGGCTTTAAAATTGATGCCTAAAATATCAAGATAATCATCTAGTGATCATATAATTTTGATTAATTAAAGAGTAGCTACAGTATTTAATTGAAATTTTGTGAGATCACATACAGTCATAGACGTATTGGTTGTGATTAATTATATGATATAATGAAATTTAGCCCACATGTAATTTTATTATGTTCATATGATTAATTAAGGTAAAAACACCAAACTATATATGATCGTAATTTAGCCCACAGGCAATTATGTATCAGAATATAGTTTTGGTGAGTTTTATCATTACAGATAGGAAAGTCAATTTATTTATCATATGGTTATGATATAAATAAATTGAGAATTGTCATCTTCTATCATAAAGTTTTGATATATGCACATATTCAAAGAATATTATTTTGAGGTTTATCCACATGAAGATATTAGTTTAGTTTCTTTTGTGTGTATTTTTTATGCATTAAAAGGAAATTAGATTAATATCTTGATACATTAATATTCTTTAGTGTACATATATCAAGTGATCAATACAATTTCATAACTGAAATTATTAACATTTTTTGATCACTTTGTGACTGGTTACATAAATTATAATAAAATTTCTATCGGTAGATTTTATCATAGCTTATGTAAATAGTCAGGATAAAAGATCAAATCATATTTCTTAATTTACCCACAGTGATTGAGAAAAGGAACTTGGTTTGATAGATTTATCATAAGTTTGTAGATGGATCTAATTGAATAAAACTTTAGCCCACATGCAAGTTTTATGTCACTAGATTCTTCTATCACTTTGATAATAATTTTATCATAAAATTTTCAGTTGAGTCTAATTGAATAAAACTTTAGCCCACAGACAAGTTTTATGTCACTAGAATCTTCTATTTGATTGTCATAAAACCTCAGTTGAGTCTTATTGAATAAATCTTTAGCCTACAGGCAAGTTTTATGTCACTAGATTCTTCTGGTTAAATTGATGATCAAGATAAAATTTTATCATAACATTCTTTCTAGAATTTATAACTTTAAGGTCGGTTATAATTCTGTGAGGCATGGGTTGCATTGGCAACACATGTATTTTGTTAATCTCCAAAAACTTAGTAACTTGAAATTGTTACTGTATGTGGCTTACTTGGTTTTTCAGCCCAACCACAATAGATCATTTTTTGAATTTTAGATATGATATACTTTTGGATCCTTATATTGGAAGTGTACATATCTAGCCAAATGTCAACTAGAGCAATTTAATTTGTTCAAGTAGTTGAAAATTGTGTCTGTTACATGTACATATTTGGCATGTCCAACTATGGTGGAGAATTCTGTTCCTTGTAAAATTAGTTGGACTTGAGGATCATTGGTGTGTATGTATCAACTATAATGCTTAAGAATGATTTGATCAGTGGGAGTAATAGCTTGACTAGTGGGAGTGGTCATTTGATCATTAAGATATCCCACTTCAAGATTGTTCCACTTCAAGGATAAGACACCTTGCCTTGTTAATTATAAAATCAATAGTTCAAATTGTTTGAACTACAAGTTGTGCAACATATTTATGAAAATGTTGTAACAACATTAATAGTTTTTATTTTAACAATGGCATGAAGTTTGTGGTGAACTATCATGAGTTGAATTCTTTTACGTTTATTGGAGTTTTTCGTCTCATCAAATTGATCCTGGGTCATTAAGACTTGAAAAGGCTCATATATTCAATGTTGAGAGACATAAAGCAAACAAAGACTTATGAGATTGATTTATCTTGAGGATTTTTTATTATATTGATACAACATTTGTGTTATTTCATAAAGTTACATAAATAAATCATCGTTATTGCTCTATGGCATAAAAGTTGGGCTTTCTTTTTTATTTTGGAGATTATTTATAAGATGTATGTTTAAAGTTCCATTGTGGGCTTAGACTTGTTGTTTTGTCATTTAAAGCCATTAGAATATGGACTACTCAATTACTGTCTTTGGCTAAGATTAATGAAAATGGAATGGCAGATGTGTCAACTCCGAAAACTTAGTCATCATAGATAGTATTAAAGATAAGGAGTTGACCATGTAAAATATTAGCATTTTGCTAATAGTTTCGAATCCTTACTTAAGGCATGCTTATAAGAATTTTAAGGATCATACAGGATACATGGAACTAATTATGTGACCATATTGTACGTACATACATTTTGTCACTTCTATGTAATATGGATGGTTCCTCATATGGTTATGCGGATATTTATTTGAGAAACATCCTCAAGATTGGACCAAGAATAAACGTAGGGTTTATTTATAAAGAACCTGAGTTTGAAATCAAATGCATGTGATGCATCGTTGGTATTACTCACACTTTAATTTAGAGGACATACTATGATTCATGTTTTTTGATTTTTAAATGAATGTTGTGCCAATGCTTGCACCAAATGAAAAATTATAACATTTTCATTAATATTGTACAAATCAAGTGGTGTGAGTTTATAAGGCCAAATTTAGCCATTGTGGCAATAATTAGTTTTTGATAACTAATTACAAATCAAGAATGAACATAAGGTTTATTCATTAAGTTTTATACCACGTAAGGTACTTAGAGAACAAGTTACATTGCAATCATAAGTAGATACTACTCACATTAAGAGGAACTATCTCTATGGTTCATGTTTCTTTTGTTTCTTTGAATTTGCACCAAGTGGGAGAATGTAACATTTTCTATTAAGTGTCACTATTAAGTGGTGCGAATTAATAGGCCATTTATGGCCACTATGTTGTGGTTTAAAGAACAGAAGTAACGGTTTCCGTTACTTAGCCTATAATGATGGCACATAGGCTATATATATATTAGTATGGTCCTCCCATTGCTCCGAAGAACAAAAACTATACCATCTAGTTGCTTAGGAGATCAAGTGGTAGACAAAACACTCTAAACCTAAGTTTCAAGCAATGCAACAACTATGGCTATAGGTAAACGACCCTATTAGCTTCCGAGGTTAGATTATTACAATTATTAATATTTGTATATTTTATTCTAACATGGGTAATATTCATTTATGTTTGAGTAGTTCTAAATGTATTTTGATTCAAATTTGAAAATGTCCAAACAGAAAATTAAAGTACCTACCTATTATCATTTCAATTCTAATAACATGGGTTGAGTAAAAATATAAAATATTATATGTAGACATAGTGGTGAATATGTAGATCATATGAATAATGTGGTGATGCTAATTTGTAGATATAGGTGGTGATAGGGTATCTATGTGATGGTGGATGTATATTGGTAGGTTGGATAAATGATATGAGTAAATAGACGAGTGAAGTTTGTATGTAATAATAATAGTGAGTATAAATGAAGTTTATTTGCTACATATTTTATAGTTCATGCATACAACTACAAATCTTCATATGTTTTGTATAATTGCACTCGACATTGTAAAATATTAGTTCTATTTTACTGATAATAGAAATATACAATTAGTGACTTTATTAACAAGAAAAAATGTGTGATTTGGATGGGCATTTGCTAGATTGGATCAAGATTTAATTTGGTTAATTAGATCATTGACAATTAATCTAACTAATTGTGTTGGATAAAGCCTAATTTTGAACAAGTTAATTAAAAATACGAAATAGATTAGAGTTATACGTTAATTAGTTAAATGAAACACAAGTTATAATCTTATAAAGGTAGATACTAAAATTTGAGCATGCTAGTTAGACTAGTGAATGAACAAACATTTAGATGAAACAACACACATATTTTCATGTAAGTGAAAATCTTGAATAAAAAAAGTATAAAATAGACAAAAAATTAGTGTTTGATCATGATGTAATTCTTTTTCGACAATTCAAAAATTTAAAAGAAAAAAATTTCATATAAAAATTTACAAAAGAGTCAAACTTTAAATTGGTCCTTCCACTATTAAAATAATTCCTCAATTATTAAAATTCTAATTTTACCTTTAAATTTAATTGTCATTTAACAATTTTCCTAACAAAAGACCAAACTAGATACACAGTGAATAGTTAAAAGACTAAAATAAGTAACTTTTGAAGAATAACAAAATTAAATAAATGAACATAGTTGAGGGACCAAATTATGGTGAAATATATGCAACTTCTGGACGAAGACAAAGAGATGAAGTAAAGTAAAAGAAGATAACACGGATTTCTTGCATTAAAAAACTCGCTGTTGACTGCATCCATGATTTTAGTTCTAGTGTCGCCATCTTCATCTCCCATAGGCATTTGACTTCCAATTCACACACCCCTTTCTACTCAGTCCTCACCACTCCACCAGCTTCATCTCCAGTCTTCCCATTTCCTTTCTGTAATTCTGTCCAAACGTTTTGAAAGCCCCACTCTCTGCTTCAATTCTAAGATCTTAACGGGTTGCTGGTCTTACCTTGCTGAAAAAAACAACGATCCAATTCTAGTTTCCAGTTTCCAGGTAAAGTGTTCCTCACGCCAGCTATGCGAAGCTTTTGGCTTTGAAATTTGCAGAAATTGTGTTGTTTTTTTTTGCTGATATTTTGTGTGTATTGTGGAGTTAGTTTATATGAAGTTCAACATTTTCTGGGATGGGTATGTTCGGGAATTGCAGTGGTATCTGAAAGTCTGAGTCTTGGAAACTGGGTTGATGAGAAATACTGAATTGATTTTGTTTGAAGATGATGGGTTCGTATGCTAATTTTTGGAGTGTTTTAGGAATTGGGTTATTATTTCTGCTGTTAGTTGATTTCTCTCACTCGGAACTTATTGATTATGGAGGGCTTGACTTTGAACCTAGGGCTAGAAATTCCATCACCTATAGCTATGAAAGAATTGAGGAGGTGAAGAAGCAATGTGCCTTTGTTTTATCATCTGCTTCTGAATTGAAGCCTGATGATAATAGAATGCTTAGCATAAAGCAAGACCTGACCTTCCTGAATGGGGATTGGTGGCAAGAGTCGAATGGGGCCCCACTAATGCCATTTGATGATAGGGATTCAAAGAGTTCACCCGAACCTCGATATCCGATGAACTTAGTTTCCTTCTGGATTACTGATGTTGATCGTGTTCGTCGGTCTAAGAAATTTGTCAGTGTGAGTGGATTCCTACAAATGGGTATCACTGTGGAGGCATTGTTTCTGGAAAAACCATATGAGAGAAACCCTCATTTTGACATATGGCCTGATCATTCTCAGCTTTCTGTCTCCTTTGAAGGAATATACACCGAGTCTAAGGAGAACAATGGGGAAAGGGTGTTGTGTTTGTTGGGGAATACAATGCTGCCTTCTCATCAGCAGGAATCTAGTGATCCGTGGGAGTGGGTAAAGGAATCTGGTTATACTAATCAACCGCCTCTTGTGCAAGATGATCAAATTCTGCTTGTGCTTCATTATCCTATCACAAGTACAGTGACAAGCAGAGCCATACGAGGCAGCATGAAAAGCTTAAATGCGAGGTCAAACCTCAAGTACTTTGATGAAGTTCGTCTCTCTTCTTGGCTTGGAACTTCTTCAAACTACAACTTTGGCTCTGAAAAGGTTGTGTCCCAAGCTTGTGATCCATACCCATATGAAGATAGCTTCCTGAGCAGTGACATTGATATCTATAAAGGCCTTGATTTTTGTGTTATTCTTCAAAGATTCACTCACCAAGAACCCTTAACCGTTGTGCCTAACTGGAAATGCAATGGCACTGACGATTATTGCAGTAAGCTGGGCCCATTCATGTCCAGTGGAGAGATAAAGGCTACAAATGGGAGCTTTAAGGATGTCAAGATTGTTCTTCAGGATGTCCGGTGTGAGAAAATGCCTACCAAAGGAAATGAAGGTTCTATTAGGGTCTCTTCGGTAGTTAGAGCAGTGCCTCCATATGAAAAGCAATTCACTGCTGCACACAGAACTGGCCTTAATAACATGACTCTTTTTGCTGAGGGTATCTGGAAATCCTCCAGTGGGCAGCTTTGTATGGTTGGTTGTCGTGGCAATGCTCATACAGAAGGCAATGGCTGTGATTCTCGTATCTGCTTGTACGTCCCGCTCTCATTTTCCATCAAGCAACGGAGCATAATTGTTGGCACAATTTCAAGCATTGATGCAAGCAGTAAGTCTTACTTCCCTTTATCATTTGAGAAACTGGTCCGGCCTTCAGAGTTGTGGGATCAGTATACTGATTCTCACACATACTACAAGTACTCGAAGTCTAAGGCAGCTGTTGCAGTTCTCGAGAAAAATGAGCCAACATCCCTCGGGTCTATGTTTAAGAAAGCACTATTAACATTCCCAAAATTGGAAGATGCGGATTCTTTTCTTGTTAGTCTTTCTCTTCTTTCTGAAGATCTCACTATTCAATTACCAGCAGTTTCAGATCTAATTTCTGATCCTGTTTCTCAAAGAACTGAAATTGCAATGGAAATTGTCTCTCTTGGTCCTCTGTTTGGTCACTATGGGTCTGCCAAAAATGGTTCAGCTACTGAAAAGGACAGTTCTTACCATTCCCGGGCTGAATTTTCACAAAAGCAGCTTCTCTTAAATGTTTCTGCTCAACTCAGTTTTACTGGAAGACTATACAGTAACTTTTCTGCACTTTTCCTAGAGGGCCTTTATGATGAACTTGTCGGAAAGATGTATCTAATTGGTTGCAGGGATGCTCGAGCATCATGGCAAATCCTACATGAAAGCATGGACCTTGAAGCTGGATTGGATTGCTTGATTGAAGTTGTTGTTTCATATCCCCCTACAACATCTCGTTGGTTAGTTAATCCTAGTGCTAAGATCTCCATTTCTAGCCAAAGAAATGAGGATGATCCACTCTATTTTAGTTCTGTTTCCTTCCAAACATTCCCCGTTATGTACAGAAAGCAACGTGAAGATATTCTTTCACGCAGAAGCATGGAAGGGATCCTTCGCATCGTAACACTTTCACTGGCAATTGTTTTCATTTTAAGCCAGTTGTTTTACATAAGAGACAATCTGGAGCTGGTTCCATACATATCCCTCGTCATGCTAGGCTTCCAAGCTCTTGGATACAGCCTACCGCTAATCACAGGTGCTGAGGCTCTCTTCAAGAAGATGGGTACTGGAGCCAATGAAAGCCCATCTTATGATCTTGTTAACAGTCAGTGGATTCGCGTGATTGATTATACCGTGAAGATTCTTGTACTGGCTGCATTTCTGATAACTTTGAGGCTCTGCCAGAAAGTATGGAAATCACGGGTCAGGTTGCTGACAAGGGAACCACACCATGTTCCTAGTGATAAGCTGGTCTTCATCATGACTTTGATCATACATGCTGTTGGATACATAATTGTCCTTATTACCCATGCCTCGTCTGATGTGACCCAGAAACCACTTCGAGCTGAACGTTATGTGGATTCAACCGGACATCTACAGACATTGCGAGGATGGGAAACTGAGCTGG